>NC_056749.1:424765631-424783131 GCF_019279795.1 Protopterus annectens
GTGTCTGTGCCCAACAGAGCTCATGGTCCTGGTGGATATATGAGTATATACCCAGAGAAGGAAACAGACCTGTAGACACTTGCATCATCTGTAATCAACTAACAGGATGTGATGTGCTCCTCAGAGAAGGATTGCTGCTAAAGGTAGCTACAATGTTTCTGTAATAGCCAGTGCTGTCATGTCCATAACACAAATATTTGCATATGAGCATCACTGTCTAAAACATCTTCATAGGCAATACGTAAACTAAATACAGTATGTGGTACTTGTAGTACTGACTGCTCATACAGGCATGTCCACTAGTCAGCTACTGGTGTTTATTAATGTCAGCTTTGTGTATGTGGCCATCCTGGGAGAATGTAATCTATGCCATGTACACTGCCAGACCCACCTAACACCATGCCCCACACATTGTTTGAGATGCAGCTACAGGGGGGTAAGCTGGAAGGCAGCCCAGTCTACAGCCATGACTGGACTGGACAGTCATGAGGTGTAGGTTAACACATGCAGCTCATGAACACAACCAACACATACCCTTACCAGAACACAGTAAGGACACCCACACACACTACCAGAAATCACACACATTCACAGACACGTCTAAGTATCTGGCCAAACAAGCGACCCCCCCCCAAGCAGGAAGAGACAGACACCGAAATACACAAACTGTATGACATATTTTGCATAATTGTGCCACACGTCTGAACACGTGACTGGAAACATGCCCAACAGTACTCATTTGTGAATGCAAACTCTAGCACTATGTTACACACCAACCTATATGAGGACATACATACTGTCAGCTGCCTGTCTGCCATGATTAGCCACATACTCATACACTCAGACCACCTTTTGAACTATACACATGGTTCTGGCATATTCCATGTTGTTGTGCAGGACCTGTGATGCAGTAGCCTGGACTGCATGGAAACACATGTAGGAACTGTCAGGTCTTGTAGCCCATGCAGTTATGGCCCAAGGCCTGGGTAGCATTCTGCCATTGGCCAGAATGATACTGCAGTACAGGGACAAAAGGATTGTATTCCACAATTGTCTAGTGTAGTGGTGCATGTCAAAGGGTATCCAATATCTGTCATCCTGGGATAACATGGTTCTCAGACCATGATGCTTTGCCAGACAGGTCCTGCACCTGTCACCCCTGGGAATCTGGATACCGCCTAGGGCTCATGCTTCCCCTATAGTGCCTTCATCATGCATGGTTCAAGTGAGGGTCCACTGCTGTTACAGGGACAGCCAAGCAATAAACTGCGGGTCTCACTACACAATGATACATGTCAGAAACACTATACGGACACACATATGTCAATCCCTAACATGGAGAACATATCTGTGCAGTGGCTGAAACATGTTTCAATGCTCCGGAGAGCACACCTACATGACCATGGTATAACACATACCTCACCTCTTACCCATTATCCTTTATTGGAACACATGGGCCGCATGTGTGTCCATATTCCTGAAGGATCTGTACACCCCTATACTAATTGCACTTGCATAACATCAGATGCATTATGCTGAGCAACTACCTTTGTGCCAAAGTGGAATTCAAAATGCACCTTGAGATAGATCACCCACCAGGCCGCGGACTTCCCAGCTGTCCTAATGTGCTGTAATGGGGAAGATTAGGTCTGAGACAGAACCATAATAATGGCTACTCTCAACTATTCCATTATGAACTGGAAAGACTCCTCATGTACCAATACCTGTGCTCAATGCATGTTGGATTCCCTCGAACCCACTGACCTGGATCACAGTAGTCACACAAACAGGGCTAACAGTATGCTACACATAGTTAGTCTCCAATGCCAATGTTATGTTTCCTAAGAGCAGAGTGGTGAGTGTCATGGCACCCATGCAGATGGACAATGCATATGCAAATGCTGAATCCTACACAAATGAACCTTAAGCAGTCAAATATGTGCAGTGATTGTGCCAATGAAACAGAACCAGGATTCAACCCAACACAAAGAAGAAGGCAAACTGGTGGTACCATGCTTTAAACTGTACCACAGAAGGTAGTAACTGTTGCAAGAGTGAACACACATGAGTGTAGGTGATCCCTGGTCAGCCTCAGTAAGATGCAGATACACCATATAAAACCACACAAAGCTACTATGAAACTAATCAGCCACATATTATGAGGCCAAGCACAGAGCATTCTATAGCAGTGTTTTTAATCGTAATGGCAATGACAAGACCTGCCGTGCTGCACAGCACTATGGCATGGGAAGTACTGCACCTACAGAAATAGCACCCGTTCATCCAGATAGGGTCTCGTAGAATCTAAACCCACTCCCACCACCCCAAATGGGTACACTTAGTAATATATCCATGTACACTACAGGGCCCCTGTACCAACAACTATGCAGGTACAAGCTGCACTCACTAAAGCCATACATACAGCTTTCATGGGACCTGTCAACATCCCAGGGTGTATCCTACACAAATGTAAGAACATTCAGCTATCTACATACACATCATGTTCAATCATAGCTCCATGTGAGGCTGTGTACACAATAAATGGTGCACAGCAACAATTATCACACCCCACAAAGGGGGAGACACCATTGATAATGGGACATAGTGCACAACAACCCTGCTAAGTCTGATCTGTATGGCCATGAACCATGAGCGGCATATTTGATGTACTCGGTACAGATGTAGATGACAGTAGGGTTGATTCACACTGCATATCATGAGCTTGCCAGGTCGTAGGACACCATCACCCATACTTTGTTCCAGCTACACTCAGTAAACCAGGTATATATTCCTATGTCACAGGAGTGGTTGGCAACTGGACTGCTGGCAGAACCAACACTGCAGAAGGTGTCTAATATACGCACATCAAACCAGTGCCAGCCACAGTAATACAGGGGTCATTCCTGGTACTCCGCCTCTTTGTTATCTATACCACACAGACTAACACAGAAGGCATCAGTCTATTGATGTTTGCAAATGACTATGAACTAGGAGCAATAATCGACTCAATGTGTGCTGCGTTCAACATACAGAAGGGCCTTAGTGTGTCAGATGTGTGGTGTGTGATGTATGGCCACAATCTGACAGCTAAGTATTGCATTGCCATCCCCTATGTTACAAACCCTGTACCCATTAACTGCCACCTAGGCAGTGGTCAACATAATGGCAACTGTGTGTATGGGATGCAGCTGGACAGTACTTTCCTTTGATAGTTACTTCACCACAAAAGACAGGTAGTCATATGTGGCATCCCTAATCATGATAGGGTGCCATCCAGAAATATAGAGATAACTGCTCAGCCATACTCAACACCCATGTGACCCATAATAGATCACATATTTCCTTTAAGGGTTATTGCCCATGTGTAGATGGCCTACACTGCCCTTCCCAATCCTTAGATGCACTATGTAGCATTCAGCCTACCCTGAATAAAGCCATGTCCAACCCAGAGGTGTTAGACATGCTACACTTAACACATTCTGATCCCAAATAGGCACATACATCATAGACATCCACCTTTCTAGTACAAGGATCACAACATGCCTGACAGATCTCTGTCCCATACACTTAACATACTCTTGCCATGCTATGCATCCCTGTCCAGCAAAGCTGCACATTGCCCCTCTCTGTGACATGGTGTGATGATCACATGCCAAATATATCAGTAACCATGTGTATCAGTTCTGTGGCACTGCTTGAACTGGCCACTGAAACTTACCTGTCTGTTGCCTACAGCTAGGTAACCTGTCTGCCTAGGCTCATAAATGGCACAGGGCATATAGCCTACTAGATCACTATGACCATACATGCTATAGGTGATATCCAACCCTGCAAATACCATCAGGCTAGCTATTGACCCATGTGTTACAAATGTGCAACATAGGCAACACATGGCAAGATGCTACATAGCTGTACAGTGCAATGTAGATGTATATGGCAAAAGACATACATGCTTGCAAGTCTGCAGGGTCACAGGTCATGTCCCTAATGACTATGTATGACTATATATATGACATATACAGAGCATTAAGGTCGATTGCATTAATGTGAACACATCCAGGCATGTGCTGATTGGTAAAGACACCAGTACAGGCAAACAGACATGCCCACGTCAAGACAACATCCACATGGTGTATGAGCAATGTCATCACATGACACACACATATATGGCAATAACATCACATCACCAGTAGGTGTCAAATGTGTATGACTTATTCATGACAGTGGTGTTAGTGCCATGTAGATTTGCAAAGACTTATTTGTAATCTTAATAAATGTGATACACATGTAATTTCAGCTGTACTTCTCTGTGAGTTACTGTGACCTGTCTCCATCATTATGTCTTCCAGGTATGCCACATAGCAGACTGCCGGCATACAGCCACTTGGAGGATGAGGTCCTCATCCCATACCTCCTCGACAACCACACAACGCTCTTCAGCCATGTGCCACAGGATGCACAGCAGCGGGATGCCCTGTGGGAGGAACTCTGCAGGAGGGTAAATGATGTCGGTGGTCACAATTGCACCTATCAGCATGTGCACCGACACTGCACTGACCTGATAAGACAGGCAAAACAGTGTACTAATGCAATCGCCAGGGAACAAGGTGCAACCAGTGGGGGGCCACTCATACAGCCCCCACTCACATGTATGGAGGAGCTACTGGCCAACCTGGGGATACCTGCAGACCTCCATCCACAAGTTTTAGCTGGTATTGTGGAGGTGGGTGTCTCTCAAACACTGAGCCTGGAGTTGCCTGATAAGTCACTACTGCACATAAAACACAACTATATTTCACATAGTTACATGTGTTACTGTACAATATGTAATGTAATATCATATGCAAGGCATGTATGCACACATGCCACATACTATAGTCTGCTACTCTATGTATGCACAGATGTGCATACTCCATAGTATAGTGTATTGTACTGGCCTATGTGCTAACATGGACATTGTACCCTGTAGCTGTCACACAGGTGTAGATAATGATCTTACTGCTGTGACAATCCTGTTTAAGTACCTCTGGCATTTTGCAGCAACAGCAGCCTGTGTCAGGTGAGATTGTTATTATTTACCAGGTTTGATAATGCACGGAACATATTAATTGCATGCTATCTGCCATAACACACGTACACATAATGTATGGTGGTCCTGTTAATGGACACTGGTCAGACCTGCAATGCATCACACTGTTTATATATGTGAAACAATTGAAGACTATATGAAACACCTACACTAAACCTTCCAAACTATCATTGCTAGATGTGTGGACAATAGTGAATACAATGGTGGAGGTGTGTTCCACTGTAGGGACAGGTACTACATATCAGCATTACACATTGGGAATACGAACAGTACTGTACAGAGAGCATATGTGTGTGCACACTCTAAATGTGATGGAGCTGGAGTATGACTGGCCCACAGGATACACCCTTGTGGAGTATACCCTTGCTATGAATGTCACACAATGTCATGTGCTATCTGACATGTCCATGACATGTAGTGGGCTGACTGCAACACTGCTCAACTATCCTGCAAAACATGTCTCACATCCCATACATACCACCCTTTGTCTGCATAACCCTGTCCTCAGTAGAGCATATGACATCTATGGGTATATGTCATATGGGATAACACTGACATGTGAAATAAGATGGCCATCACAAACATTGGACTGAACATGTGTACACATGGCCATGGAGGAGGGCCAGAGACATGAAGCAACACGCACACAGTAGAAGTGATGTACATGTGTGTACAACCTGTTGTACATTGGCTCGACACAATACAACTATGGCCTTTGTGTAATGGTGATATTGCAGATGTGAAACACTAAACATCATACAGGCCTGTGCACAGCTTGTGTAGGCATAACATGAAACCACCACATAACATGTCTTGAACATCTTGAGTGTGTCATGACATGAAAGCATTCACCTATACAATATCCAAATACATACATGTATTGCACAACATACACATACATCCACATCATGCCACAGATACAGTACATTCACCTTGCTGGTGTCAGACATCATTGTCATGCCTGCTCCTCATGTGTGTGAGGTATACAGATGGCATGTGGGACATAGAGTACTGCTAAGTTTCCCATGTGTGGGAATAGTTGCCAGGCATCAATAATATGGTTGTAGATGTGCAGGGGTGTCATCCATATACCCTTCTGTGACCTGTGCCACACATTCCACATTAGGGTTTATTGTGTATACACCTCAGTGACATGGGTCACATTCCACATTAGATATGCATTGTATGTGAACATAGTCATGGCTATGAACTGTGTCAGTAGCTCACACTGTATAGCAATTGTGAAACCACATGATGCCCTGCAATGGCTATGCACATCAACTCAATGTGCAGTATGTCCCTGCATATTTGTAGGGTGGACAGACAACATTGCATCAGCTGAAGCTCCATGTTAGTATAACACGTCCCTGCATTGGGACACCATTACCGTACTGTAGATTGGAAAGGACACCATTGTGTTATACATGTATGCATGTCATTCAACACGTCAGCAGAAGACATGTCATACTGCATGTGATTGGCAAGGTCGTATGCCACAGAGCAGACCGGTGTACTGTAAACCTGTGCTGGTCTGTGGCACCATTGCAAAGTAGGAACAGCCATGTCAAACGTGTGTACAGCCACATGCACAATGTCTACACTCAGCTCAGGGGTAGGCGGAATAATGTTGAGCAGACATGCACTGCTTTGGGGGAGATATGCAAGCTAGGGCTCAGGCAAACATAATATGGAGTTGACATACCCTACTGCTCATGTCCTCACACATAGGGGCGGTGACCAACACACCACACACACATGGTGTGCAACATGCACCACATGTTAACAGACCATCACTGACCTTTGTACATCTGCCATTGATGCTTTGTGTTGGGGGATGTCAGTGTTTGCTGGTGTCCCATATGTACATGTTGACTACCCACAGGTCAGTATGACAATACCTGCATGCACTTTGTAGCTTCCACATCACAGTTATATTCTCCCATGTTTCAGTTATGTTTACTGTTCTAATGATCCAAGAGCATGATAGCTGTGTAGTAAGCTACTGTGTTCAGAGCCATCACACCATAGTAGGTGGCATCACAGGTATAGTTACCTGGAGTGCAGAGGAGGTAAAAGAGTGGTATGCCGGATGACAAGGGTAAAGGTCAGTGGAAATAGTGGCTTCTCATTGGGAAGCGGTAATACCCACTGCTATGACAGCATGCAAACACAGACCCACCGACACACTCAGGGATTCACAGACACAGTAACACACACTCTGACACACACACACACACACACACACACACACACACACACACACACACACACAGTTGCCAGTGTTCAGATGAGAACCCCTGCCTATGTGCATATCATCATTATAGTACTGCACAATTACAAGACGCGACACAGAGATTACACATGTACAGGTAGTTGGAATGGCCTAAGATCGAGGACATCGACAAGGATACTACAATGCAGTGAGTGTATGTGGGGAGGGGGGGTCCATCAGTAGGCTATGTAACAACAGGTCACACCCCAGGGTGTACATGTTAACATGCGATTAGAATGCCCGTCTACGATTGATGATATCAACAGGGATGCTAGATTGCATTGAGTGGATGGGGGGAGGGGGCATTAACATTTCACTATGGTAAAATACAGCCTCACTCCAGAACCAGACAGCTATACACATGGACAGCCATACACACACACACACACACACACACACACACACACACACACACACACACACACACACACACACACACACTGTGGCATTCACAAAGATATACACCTATGTCACACACATACAGACACTTTACATGTGTGAGGTTTAACCACCTGCCTATGCCTTTCTTTCTACACTTCACTCTGTACTGGTGTCAACAACACTGTTCAGGAGAGTGATAACATGTGGGATGTATTCCCAACCATACGTGACATATATTGACACACACAGCCACACGTGCCAGTACTGTGAATCAAACATCTGCCTATCTCGTGATAGGTACTACAGAAGTACAGCATTATCGCATCTGGTACAATGCTTACTGACTCTTTCCTTTGACAACTGTGCTGATATATGCACAATATATGCACAGGAGAGGTAATACTGTTACAGGTGTCATGAGGTTTGCCTTCAGTGTCACCCTTACAGCATTCTACATTGTCTGTCTTCCACTTCAATTAACAAAACCTGACCTTAGCAGTTACATAGGTTATTGTAGGGCTGGTTGTAACACACCAGTGTGCTGTCCTCAGTAATCATTCATCTGCAAAGAAGCCCCACCACTTAGCAGTCATGTCCAAACATCTGTCCATACCTCATGTACAGCTTACTGTACTTAGAGCATATCACCATATACAGTTGGCAATGTTGAGGCTGTATTGCACCAGCATGATGTACTAAGATAACAGTCACCTTCAGACATCAGACACTGCACACACATGGAATCTACACAAACATCAATACATGTACACATATGTCGTCTACATCAGTAAGTGCACTAGCAGGTCAAGAGGATACATTCCACACCTTCCCCACGCCATGTGTGAAACATAGCCGAGCATTACACCATAATGGATGTTGTATTCATGTACTGGTAGGACACCACTTTCACCGAGTAGCCAAGTGCACATATATTACAACAGCACATATCCGCGAGACACACACAGCATTATTCCATGTCATGCTCCTACAAAATGTTACTTGATAGTGCCAAGGTGAAGCCAGGGCACTGTAATGGTCAACAGTGAGCACATCATATTTGCCACACACACCTCATGTTTACTGGAAGAGTGCCAGCAATGTGTTCTGTTAGGCAGTACACTCATTCAAGCATGTGTGAGGTCTGTGGCTTGTAAACATCTCATAATACTGGCTATTGTGGTACTACGGCTAATGTCCAGACAGCACACAGCATGCATGGCATGCAATTGTTGACATGGAGTATATGTAGGAGCTGTGGCCATACATAGTTGTACATGTCATGAACATATCACCTGTGACTACTCAGGAACATACAGAGCACAGCTGGATTTCCCTGAGTCTGTCAATACAGGCCTTGTGTAGGTCCTATGGTCCTGTTATTTGGGTATGTTTGTAGGCATTGCATTAGGTGGACATGTCTAAAGACATACATGCCACATGGGGTCTTGTATGATATGATAGGTGTCATGGGTGACCAGTAGAGAGGGAATATTACCTCTGTCAACATAGATATCAAACCTTATGTACTGTTAGCATGCTATCTGCCATGTGCATGTGTGTAACGACTGTAGCCAACTGTATGTAGAAAGGATAACTAAAGCTATGGTAATGTCATTTATGTTGCATGAGTGTGGGATGTACATATCCAGGGCAGGTACAGTTGGGTCATATCCAACCATGAGGGTGTTGTTTACTGGTATACAGCAACAGTCGACCGTGTTAATGCTGACAACATACGAGGGACCCTGGTATGTGTACAACTGAGTTGGTTACAAACAGTGGTATTATTGCATTGCATAACACATTATGCAGCTGTGTCTGTACATGGGTACTTTGCACAGTTGATGTAGGCCTAGGTATAGTCTACCAATCAAGGGTTATCTGGTGGTCTACCAAACTATGTCATACCACATATGGATGTGTGTTGGTAGTCTGGGAACAAGGTGGTGGATGTATATGAGGATACAACCTAGAATGCAGCATTTGCCACTGTCACCTGTACCTGACTCATCTGTGATGTGTTATGCCAAAGTAGTGGTCTTTACATGTGAGTAGCCTTTATGAATATGTGTACACCACCACCTGGAATGGTCCATACCACTGTTATGGCCCACATGTCTGGATCTGAGTTATATGGTGGTAGTGCAATTGTGCACTACAGGGCCTTCAGCCAGGTGTTCCTCACTGCACAGATGTCAGTATTCCCCATTGTAGGTTATACATTGAGCATATGGATTACTAAAGCCACACATCTAGCACTGGTTAGCATAAGCATCCAATGCAATTGTCATGTCATGTCATGTGTTACTTCTGGGTGTAGGACATTTGCCTTGGAATGCGGCTATATGGGTACATGTGACCTAGGTATTATCCACACACATGTGTAACATGGATGCATCTGCTCTGTGTTGAAGGCTTGTCGTTCAGTCATGACAGCCCAGAATGACAGACACTGGACAACCTCATAATAACATCAGGACATTGGCTCATTGTTTTGGTCTAGCAGTTGCCACTCGTACCATGACATCACTGCATGTGGCATTAATGTGCTTGGTAGCAAATGCCTCATGTAAGGTGACGGACAGCAGCAGAACTTGTGTATATGACCAATGTGAGATATACTTAGGGTAGTAGTCCTGCTAATAATGACAACTACTAAAACCGCCGGGAGAGGTCATCTTGACACCTGCTCCTCAGTACCATTCCACAAGGTGGCTCACACATTATGCTTGCACATGCCATCCACGTATAATGCCACTTTCAACAACCTGCTATCAATGTATGACTTTCAGGGCAGCAAGGTGTGTGACACATGCTGTAGGTAGCATCCACCTGTGTGACCCAGGTAACCTATTGTATGTCATGTCCACACATGCATGAATGTGTATACGTAACATATATGTCAGTACTTAATGTACATGTATGCATGTGTATCACACAGCACAGACACAGATATATAATTTACAGGCCACATACAGGTATCAGGTAGTAAACCAGTATGATGTGCATATATACTGACAGGTAAGATGTACCTAGCTGTAAACCTGTGTATTTACAATAGGAGTCCATTACAATGTGGTCTGTACATGTAAGTGTTTGAGCATGCACACTGTGGCCTTCAGTGGTTAGAATCGGAGTGCATCCCAAACAGCTCTGTGCTACTAAGTGTATGAGCGTACCCACTGCCACCTTGTGTAATATGAGTCAGTGCATCCAACAAGCCCTTTGTTACTAAGTGTATGAGCATGCCCAGTGTAACCTTGTGTAGTTGTAGTCATAGTGCATCCCAAATGGCCCTGTACTACTACTAAGTGTATGAGCATGCCCACTGTAACCCTGTATAGTGATAGTAGTTGTCCATTCCACAGATGGCCGTACTCCAGTTCAGGTTCCTGTTGTGCTACAACTATATCTCTCAGGCCTACCTGCAGATGATGTGTCTTGTTTGTGCATACAGGTTGTAATGGGCACCTACTTTAAACACACAGGTCTACAGCTATGTACTTCATGACTATCAGTCTCCCTCTTGTTGTCCACAATCTTAGAAGGGCAGTCTGACTGCCTTGGAATGTGTAATCTCTGTGGTGCGTCTCATAACTGCGTAATACTATAATAGTGATCTGTAGATAGGCAGGAGTTCTGATCACACCACTGGCAACTGTGTGTGTGTGTTTGTGTGTGTGACAGCAAATGCCTGAGTGTGTGTGTCAGCAAATGGCTGAGTGTGTGTGTGTCTCAGCAAATGCCTGAGTGTGTTTGTCAGCAAATTCCTGAGTGTGTGTGTCAGCAAATGCCTGAGTGTGTGTGTCAGCAAGTGGTTGTGTGTGTGTATTTGTGTCTGCATCCTGTCATGACAGCGGGTTTTGCTGCATTCCAAAGAGATACCACCTTTTGCACTGGCCTTTATCCTTGTCAGCTGCTAAACCTCTCTCTTTTCCCCCTCCCCACTGCAGGTATTCAGTCCTGTGATTTCACTCAGCTCAGAAGTGGAATCAGAATAAGTGTAATTGTATGTGTTCTCTGGCACATACCACTGTACTAGTTACCTTTACATAGGCAAGACGTGTATGCACAATGCTGGCAAGTGTGTTAGTGTTTGTGTGTGTGACTACCCTGTAGCCAGGCAAACACATGTGAAATGTCTTTTAGCACACCATGGTAGCCATCTGTGGTGACCGGTGTCTACAAAGTATTACATAGTTAGGAATGGTAAAGAATACACAGTCAAGCACGACTACAGTTGGGTATGTTATTTTCCTGTGCCACTGTTGAGCAGTAACACAGATGTGGTGTAGGTCCATACCCATCATTCCCCCACCCTAACTCCACAATCCCTGGGGTAGATTACATTAGCAATCATTCCCCACCCCAAACTCCACATACACATAACCATCCCTTCTCTGGTGAACAGCTTATGATTTAAATACAGGAGATGTCTCTGTTTTGTGTACATGTCAGTTCCTTTGGAACCCTTCTGTGTCACAAAAGGTGTTCAGACGTGTATATATATATATATATATATCTATATATGGCTATGGCTGTGTCTGTGTATATGCATATATATGTGTGTGTGTACACATCCCGTAAGTATATATATATATATATATATATATATATATATATATATATATATATATATATATATATGTGTGTGTGTGCGCGTATATATATATATATATATATATATATATATATATATATATATATATATATATATATATATATGTGTGTGTGTGTGTGTAGGTATGACAGTTGTACAGATGTAGAGTTGTCTTTGTTGTTTCACAGAGTACAGTACATTCAAGGGTACTGTACATATCTACACAAAGTGACTGTCCCATTTGTTTTCAGTACTATGGAATACCTGTAGTAGGATGTGCATTATAGATTCCATGCAACATGTATACAACCCAGATGGCTTAGTGGTATGTCCAGTGACCTCAGTGTGCATGTTCCAGGGTTCATGACCTGCAAGCCTTGTTGATACTGTCAATTAGGACTGCATAAGACACTTTTAAGCAGGTGTAAATGTGTTTTTGTGACAGTAAGCAGCAGGTACATGCAGGTAATGGACATGTACAACTCGCAGTACACTTGGAATGCCCTTCTTTGGCAATCCTGCTGATGTCACCCACCTACAAATACACCTCTGGGACTGCTGTAACCCAGTAATCTCCATGGTGCGTGCTGTAACTGCGTAATGCTGTAGTGTGTTAAACTAGTTTGGTAGGTGTTCTAATCCCATGTGTGTTTGTGTCTGTCTGTCTGTCTGTCTGCCTGACTGTGAAAGAAACAATGCTTTTAGAGTATGTACACTCTTTAAAATTCACATGATCATTTTTGGTAATCCTGCTGATGTCACCCACCTAGAAATACACCTCTAGGACTGCTGTAACCCTGTATTCTCCGTAGCGAGTGCTGTAACTGCGTATTGCTGTAGTGTGATAAACTAGTTAGGCAGGGGTTCTATTCCAAGAGACGCCAACTGTGTGTGTGTGTCTGTCTGTCTGCTTGAGACAAGCACAATGCTTTTTAGAGTATGCACACTCTTTGCAATTCACATAACCACCTTTGGCAATCCTGCTGTTGTCACCCACCTAGTAATACACCTCTGGGACTACTGTAACCCAGTAATCTCCGTAGTGCATGCTGTAACTGCGTAATGCTCTAGTGTGATACACTAGTTAGTTAGGGGTTCTATTCCAAGACATGGCAGGTGTGTGTGTGTGTTTGACAGTCAGAGCCTGTGTGGAGGTGGCTGAGTGTCTAACCACTGGACATGTTGAGGGGCAGATTTTGTAGTTTTCCTATATGGTGTCCATATTATATGTCACAATGTCCACCTCATGAGGAGTACAGATGTCAGTCAGCCAAGGGACTGTGTTGGCAAGCCATACCCCTACATCTGGCAAAAGGCCAGGTGAACAAAGTATGCAGCCCTACTATTACCCGGAATACGTTCTGAACCCATGTGTCATACACAAACACACTTACCTAGAATATCCCACTATGTTGCTAGTACCCTACACATTGATGACAGATAGTAGGCATGGTGTGATTGAAGTGGGCTGCAAAGGGCATGGCACCCTGTACAGCAGTACAATAGGCACATAATTGCGAACAATGTTCCTTCACTATGTTCCCCACTGGATGCCTGCAACATATGTGGTGCCATCAAATGTGATCCACAGAGGCCATACAATGCCCTACACATGTGCACTGTATGGACCGATGCCACTGACACCAGAGAATACATGTATCATGCTATCAATGCAGGTGCAGGGTCAACCTGCTGTCTATAAGCAGGTCCTGCCACACCAGGCCAGTATTGGCATATCAGAAGATAACAGTCTGTGTACACAACATGTGCCAGTCAAACCAGGTACACCTGTACATGTCACTGTACATTATTGTGGGATGTGCACATCCCAGACAATGTCCATGTCAAGGACTATCAAACACAGACATGGCATGCACTGCCAAGCTATGGCCATACACAATGGTAACCAGGATGTCTGGACAGTTCATACAATACCCACCTGTGTGGGACATTGCAGACACTACACTGTACCACACTGCACACCATTGCCTGATGGCATGATGCCAAGGATTACCCCTCACCCAGCCTTGTACAGCCATCTTGCACAGCCACCCACTAAACACCCATGAAGCAATGCACACATGCATGTCAGTACTGGCACCCTGTGTCTGCATGTGGGGTATGATGCTCCCAACCACAGTAACTCCCAGTATAACTCCCATTGGTATACCAACAGATGTCAAACACGTTCACATGCCCTAGCCCTTAGAACCTCCGGATATCCCCTGTGGTGCATGTAGTACCTGTGCATTACTGCAGTGTGGCAAACTAAGTAGTCTGGAAGTGTAGTTGTGGGCCTGGCAAAGAGTGTCAATGTGAGTCTGTTAGAGAGTGTAGTAGGTCTACTATATCTCTGTTGCAGATGTCACTCACCAGCACATATATATGTTCTTACAGCACACCAACATGTCAACATTGTGGCACATGGAGTAACTGTATGCATTTTTAATAGTAATGACTAGTCAGTCAGGGGTTTGAACCCCTGTACTGGTAGGTGTGTGAAAACGATGCTTAGGTTTCAGTCTCCAAGCCCTTTTCTGATGTACTTTGCCTCTGTCTGTCCCTCCCACACACTATCTGGTGGATGTGGAGGTTTACACCTGCTCAGCAGTAGCTTGTGTTTTGTAAGTGATGGTCATGATCAGGTGATGGCCTCTGCACCTATTGCAGTTCTCCTCTAGCTAATTGCATGTGGGACAGCTGTGATGATGCTCCCATAGCCAATCGCATGAAAAACACAGTACAATATCTAGGAACATCATGTTGGTGTTTGCCCATGACAGTCGCTGTGAGTGGTACCTGGATCTGGTGCATGGTAAATGGCATCACAGATGATATCTGGATGTTCCTCAAACAACATACACAGTGGGAAATAGCCTAAAGACAGGAGGGTGATGTGCCAGACATGACTACAGCATGTAAGTGTAGCTATGCTTCATTGAGATTACTGCCTGTTTAACAAGTTGTGTCTGGTAATGGCTATTCTGCATGTTTTAAAACTGACAAGACAGTGCTCTGTTTGTGAGGGACCCCCATCTGTAGGGCCATCTGTGGACTGCTCAGTGTGTGTGTGGAACCATTTGTTTCCCATGTTACTCACTGAACACACATCTGTGAACTGCAGGAGCATAGTGTGAGGATTGCAGTCAGTACATGGTGATAGTGATGTGTTACTGCCATCGCATCCCTGACTGGACATATGTCACATGAAACAGTGGTATGACAGACACTGTCTGGGGTTCTCAGTGACATGCCAATAATGGGCCACTGTTCATAGCTGCAGTCACAAGTCTTCCACACTTTGTACAGATGTGATGCAGTATATATGCATGTGTTGTGCTCCCTCTGCAAATGTATACCATCTGTTGTGTGGGGTTGATGTTCATATCTAAGCATGCTGTTATAAGTAATCCTGAATGCTGTTGACTATTACTAAGCCATATCGGTGTTTAAACTGCAACACCATAGGCTGTATGGGTTGGGAGGTCCCGGCAAAACCTCCTGTCCCACTTCAGCTGGCCATGAAACCGGGCACCAGCACATCTGGGGCCTAGCCTTGGACCTCCACCTCTGTTGGCTCTGCACCACCTTCTGGTGGTACCGCCACTGAGGATGGGGCTTGTACCCCCGGGAGCAGGTCCAGACAGGAACATGTCCGCTGTCGTACAGTCCCGGATGTGGTGTGTAGGGGGCTCAATAAGGGGTTTTGAGGCCAGATACACCAGCTCGAGGGCAGAGTGTCACATTTACAGGGTGAGGCTGCCCCTCCTAGACAGCCCCCAGCACTGACACCTTTTCAGCTGTTTTGGTGCAGTGGTGGCTGCCCATGGCTGGGGACCTCCGTCCCACTGTTTCCATCTGGGGGCTCATGGGCTTGTGACCACCGAACACCCCTCCTCGTCCAAGGTGTATCCCCCCACATGTCATATACCGACCCTGTATGCTGTCTTGTCTGTCATCCTACCTTACCTATCCTCCATGAGCATACCTAATCTCCTTCCCCCCACATCCCACTCTCACCCTACGGACACAAAAGGCCAATCGGTTCCTAGAATAACATTTGCCCCATACATAGCTGTCCATTTCACACACGTGTCCACTGGACATATGTAACCCTTTTAATATGCATCACAACATACTCCAGTTGTCCTCACCCCTGTCTCTCAGGCACATGATCCTACTATGCACATGACTCCTAAAGGTTCCAGGTACACATGATGCGGACGACCCCATTGTACACACAACACTACTGGTCCCTCTATGGTTACCCCATTTACCTTTATCATGATGATGATTTCGCACACAGCCCCTTGCAAGAGTACTGTTCTCACATAATGATTGGACAGGAACTGTTGTGTTAATGTAAATAACATGCACAGAGTGATGTATTTGGCCAATGTACAAATGTTTGCGTGTATGAATGACATATGTCTGTCTGAGGGAGTCTTGATATTGCATAGGACAACACCACTTCATGATACAGGTGTTTCCCTTTTCATTCCTTTTTAATGCTTTGTTGTCACATGGGATGTTCCTGATATATCTATATATATGTAGGCATCTATATCTGGGCATAAACACTCACACATACATCTACATGATGGAATACATTTCCTATACTGTTGAATGACTGTGCTGGATGATATGTTTGTCATAAGGTACGATGTCTGTATATCTGCCATGGCTTAGTGGTAAATCACAATAGCTGTGTGAGCAGGGTCCTGGTTTCAAGCCTTGCAGAGGCCGTTTATTTTGTTGCTGGGCAGAACAAGGCCATTGGATATGGAGTGATTAAGGCACATTAAAGCAGTTGTGAGCAGGTGTGAGTGGGTGTATGTGGAGTTAAGCAATGCTAACCTCAAGTTACAGTTTCTTACACTCAGTTAGCCTCTACATTGCTTTACCATTGTAATACTCGCATACTGGTGGCCAAACAGGCTTACACCCGCTTGCTCCCACACTTGAAAATGCACTGCATTTGGTGTCTGCATCTGACACCCACACCCCTTGGTGGGAATGAGGACTACAATATTACCTTGTGATGCCTATTACATCGGATTACATGCCTACAGTATTGGGAATGGCTGCCCATTAGGCAACAGCATTCCGTTCGACTGTATGGAATCCGCAGCCTGCCCAGAGTTTGATTCATATTATT